>NC_056739.1:206722572-206752094 GCF_019279795.1 Protopterus annectens | reverse complement strand
AGGTACTATTAAACCCACTTTCAAAGTGTTTATAAAATATGAATTATATCAGCTGTGCATCAGATGTGTCGGATTCACTACTAGAAAAGTGCCAGTCACTGACCTTCTACATTCCAAACACTGTAAAATGATCAGACATAAGAATTATGGCAATTACCTTTACAAATGTAATGTAGAGGATTACAATCAGGTCTCTCATAACCAGCTTATTTTGCTTTAAGACAAGGATGTCAACAAATTTCCCATGAAAGTGAAGCTTGAGAGGTGAATATTGACATTTTAAAACACTTCGTTCAGCTTGTGGGGAGGACAGCTCGTAACAGACAACAGATGCAACTTTTGTTTAATGCAAAACAGCACATATGTAAAGACTTTGCACAGAGGATTAAAACTCCAACCTCTTAATGACCTGTCTTGTGCCAGGCATGCAGGGTTTGAACATTTCCACCTTTGTGCATCTACTGTACAACCTTGATCAAATCACAATCAGGCAGTGCTTAAGACACTTGGGAATTTGGAGCTAAACTCCTTAATGGTCTCCTGGACTACATGCCTAATAACTACCTATGTAGCCAATACTTTATTGCAATGCTGAATGAACTGTTTAATTGCTTTTAAAGCTGCCTGTATTTCCTGACATTCTTTTCATTTTGATGGCCAATGACTGCTGTTAATGCTCAGGCATGACACTAAAGTTCAACAATTTAACAATTGTTAGGAGGTTAGCAAGTTTGTTTAGGTGCTTAAAGTTGTCATTTCCAGGTTTTTAGAGTGTAATCATAGCACTCAATGTACCACAAAACCTTTAGGCAAGCCCTAAAACATTACACTTGATTCAGAGAAATCAAGTTCCAATGAATATGAAATTCACAGCAACATTACCGGAAATGGGTCAACTTTCAGCAGTCACAGGCACAGGTGAAAGACTTTGGTATGTGCAGAGAAAGTCGCTGCAAGCATGCTCTTCTAGGATTTGAACTGCCCTGTCCAATTAAAGCATGTGCTCTTTTGCATTAAACAAAAAAAATCCCTCCTCTGGCTGCTATATTTCCCCTTCCCAGTTATTACCTTGTCTAAAGGTAGAAATTAGATACTTGAGGAGACAAGACAGAACTAGCAGGGAAGGCAAGTACTCAAAAAACATACTACCAGAAACCGCCCCCCTTCACACAAACATCCTCTCAACATCTAACCACCCACATTTGTTCAGGCTTAGATACACGTACCCAGTCTCCCACAGTAAAGAAGAGACACAAGCATCCACACTCAATTCCCTACCTAACTTCTCTTCTGCAACCATCCCGACAGACCGCACATGCATGCATTCACCCAACTCCATTCATGCCCCTACACACAGCCACACCACCACAATGGAGCAATATTTTTTCTGTAGCATTGTGTGTGTTAAACACCATGGAATTGCTATACTTATTCAGTGGGTGAAGTAACTGCTAATAATGTTCTGAATTCTCATCCAAGATTCCATGTCCAAAAGTGATTACTTGGAAAAGGGTTCAACAATGTGTCACAATCCTGTGCGAGAGCTGCATGTCATGATAAAGCAGTACAGTAAAATCTTAACCACACAGCCATTTTAGTAACCTTAAGATATCCAGACACTTTGTAAATCTGATTGGTTAAAATGCTTGGAATCACATCTAGTCATTGCACCTCACATATCAATGTGCAGTATCTTATCTATTGGCTGTGTAATTAACTTAACACATTTGTACAGCAGAAGTGATGTAGAAGGAATGTGTCTTTTTTTTTTTTTTTTTTTTTTTTTTTTTTAACATGAATTGCCTTATGTAGGCAGTTCAATAATCTCTCCTCAGATTCTACATGTTTAAACAAAAAAGTCAATCACTTGGTGTGCATAGTTCATCATTGAGTCTGTAATCAAGTAAAGGAACTTTAACTTTAGCAGTAGATAAAGTTTAGTATAGTGAATTTAATATTTCACATCTATTACGTAATATGCTTTTTATCAGGATTACTTCTGCAACATTCTCCCTCAGCTCGATATGCTCATTTATAAAAGTAATGCATTTATATATGTTTGAATCAATCTACACTTATTTGAGGTTTTAACTATAGTCTGCTGCAGTCACAGCTGAAAGCAGGCCTCAGTGGTGGGCCGCAGCATCTGTCTACAGAGATCTACATAGATTTCAACTAGGAGATCTGTTAAAGAAATTGACCTAGGACCACCTCACATACATTGTTGTAAGAAACTTGTGTCTGCATCTGATATTACTTGTAAACCACCACAAATGCAACTCTTGATCACTCTGGGTAACAGGGCATGGCCCTCATTAGATATCCTTTTCTCTTACATTAAGCAGTGCAGTTAAGATTGGCTTCAATTGGATAGCCCGGCTGAATGCCACATATGGTCACTGGGCATCACTGTATAATTTGGAGGGGCATTTACACCAGGACACAATGGCCTGGACAGTTAACCGCTAGAGCACCACACACCTCTGCCACCCGCCCTCTGTAAGCTTCATGGCTTTACATGTCCTCCTTGGCTAATCCATAGCAGCACTTGCACTCAATCTTCTTTCGGCTGCTCCAGTTAGGGGTCGCCACAGTGGATCACCCGTTTCCATTTCTTCCTGTCCTCTGCATCTTGCTCTGTCACACCAACCACCTGCATTTCCTCTCTCACCACATCCATAAACCTTATCTTAAGCCTTCCTCTTTTCCAGTTACCTGGTAGCTTCATCCTTAGCATATTTTTCCCCAACATACTCAGCATCCCTCCCCTCAGCACATGTCCAAACCAATGCAATCTTGCCTCTCTGGCTTTGTCTCCAAACCTTCCAACCTGGGCTGACCCCATAATATACTTATTCCTAATCCTGTCCACCCTTGTCACACCCAGTGCAAATCTTAACATCTTTAACTCTGCCACATCCAGCTCAAACTCCTGCCTTTTTGTCAATGCCACTGTCTCCAACCCATATAACATAGCTGGTCTCACTACCCTCTTGTAGACCTTCCCTTTCACTCTTACAGGTACTAGTCTGTCACAAAATCACTCCTGACACTCTTGTCCACCCACTCCATCCTGCCTGTACTCTCTTCTTCACTTCTCTTCCACACTCACCATTACTCTGAACTACTGACCCCAAGTATTTAAACTCATCCACCTTCACCACCTCTACTCCTTGCATCCTCACCATTCCTCTATCCTCCCTCTCATTCACAGACCTCACCGCTGTCACACTACCCTCCTACATATCCTGTACCACTCTTGCATACTTAGCACTTGCACTCAGTGATTGCACTAATTCAACCAGCACAACAATATGTCAAAACAAAATAAGACTAATGCTTTTAACCCCTTTACTGCTTGTACATATAGGGAATTATGCAAACTTTCACCTCTAGCAACACCACTTCTTCGTTTGCTACCCTGTTATTGGCACTCTGTACTGTAGAAAAGAGAAATCACCACAATTAAAAGTTGTAGTGTGTTAAGCAAACTGGTCAGTGCAAGTATATTAACTCTCAATCCATGCTATACAGTTAACAGCAACAGTCAGAAAATAGAAAAAAACATTTGCAGATTTTGCACCCTGTCCTCTATAGCCCATTTCAAGTCTTCCTTCTGGAAATATTCAATTTTGTTCTAGGCCATCATTTTAGAATATTACTTTATAGATTCATAGGACGATACTAGGCTATTGGCCCAGAGGCCCTTATAAGCTTAGCTGAGAATTTTGCCCATGCTCCCACAAAGTCAGCACCTGTATCCCCTTGTCCAGCAGGGACACAGGTGGGATCCCCGCGGTGTATTTTCCCCATTTCCCATCCAGTCGTCCAGGTTTCTCTTAAAGAAGACTAATGAGGTACTCTGCTTGACATGGAGAGGGAGTGTATTCCACAGATGGAATAAGTCTTTGGGACACAAATCTATCCTAACAAGTTCTATTAATGTCACAGACCAGGTTGAGGCCTTGCATGTGGGTTACACAAGTGGAGTTTGACTTACAGAAATGCAACAACTCCATCAAGGCTGGGTCTGAGATGGCCTTGTATGCCACACATGTCATCTCTGAGCAGCCTGTACAAGACTGAGTAGAGGGACAGGGCTTTTAGCCTATCTGCATAAATAGGCATTTCAGACCCTGAATTTTCCTGCTCAGGAACCTCTGTCATCTCTCCAGCTGCTGCATGTGCTTGGAAAGGCACATGCCGAAGGGGAAGCTGTACTCAATGGGTCTGATAGGGGAGGAGTACAGGGAAGTTATGACCTTGTTCCTGGATGAAATACCCCTGCTTATGAGGTGGGCCATGTAAAAAACCTACTGTACAATGGAAGCAACATGGTGGTCAAAAGTCAGGTTGCTATCAACCCGGGTGCCCAACTCCCTCACTACTTATTGCATGTTTAGTACATAGTTATTTATGTGATTAGTGGGGACGCCTTTTCCCCCAAAGGGGATAATGATACATTTCTTGGCATTCAGTTTGAGGCCATGTTTCTGGCCCCAATCATTACTTTGGGTAAGGCTCTCTTGGAGGATGTTCACACCACTACGGGAATTTAAGACCACACCCAGCTTGCAGTCATCTGCAAACATTCTCATCCAAAAAACACTGCTTTTTGCTTGCACCTCAGAAAAGTATACCCCAATCAAAGAACCCACGATGGATCCTTGGGGTACGCTACTTATTCCAGGTCTAGTACTAGGTGGCTTCCCATATTTTGACAGGCAAGCCAGTTAGCTACCCATCTGGTAACATATGGGTCGATGCCTATCTAGAAGGCTGACTATTATACCTGAGTGGGGAATAGTATTGAAGGCTTTGGCTAGGGCAATGTAGGCAGTGTGCACAGTCTTACCCTACACCATGGCTTTAATGACCTTCTCTAAGAAGACAACCAAGTTTAACAGGCATGATCTCCTTTTGACAAACCCAAACTGTGTGAGGTTAAGCATTTAAGAGTTTGTCAATGTCCTTGTTTAGAAGGTTCATGATAATGCATTCTATGGCCTTGCAGATCAGACTAGTTAGGCTGATGGGCCTAAAAATGTCCTGGGTCAGTGGACACCACCTATGTCTACAGGGCTGACGGTGGCTGTTCTCATTCAGCAGGGACAAAGCTGGTGCTCAGGCTTTCATTGAATAGGGTGCCTAATGGTGCTGAGAGCTCATGCCGGAGTTCAAGTAGGATGCAACCAGAGATGTTTCAGATCCCATGGAGGCTGTATTTTTTACCTTTGAGAGGGTGTTAAAAACTGCTCTCTGGTGATGAGGGGAGGGGGCCAGGTGCTGGGGATGTCCTGGTTTACTGATGGGGGACAGGGGGTGAAGTTTTCACTGAATCAGTCTGCCAGCTGGTTGGCTACATCTATGGCTTTTCTGTATGTGGAGTTCTTGACCACCAGTTCAGAGCAGATTTGAGTGTTAACCTTTGAGACTGTGGATGTATATGAAGAAGGCCTTGTGATTATCCTTAGTGGATGTGACCAATTTGGACTCAAACTGAGCTTTACAGAATTTCACCGGTGATCTTAATTGCTTGTTCACAGGAGAGATTGCTTCCAACTTGGCACCTGCTCCTTCTTGGTCCTAAACAGCCATTTTCTCTGTTTTATTATTATAGAGTTTGCTTATTACTGCTGTTCACCAGAAAGCTTTACTCTTCCTTGAGGAAGATTATTTGGTCCTGTCAGGTAGTGCAGAGTCCATGCATCTATGTAAGTGCTCATAGTTTCTTGGGGTAGATTTAGACATTAGTGCTATGTCCAACTGAAGGTATGGTGGCTGTGAAGCTGATTATACCTGCTCTCAGGAGATTGTAGTCTGCTTTGGAAAAGTTTTTTGTTTGACTCTGACAAAGGGGGGGGGGGTCAGGGGAGACAGTGACTTTGAAAGTGATCACTTTATGGTCAGATCTTACCAAGGAAATGACACTAGGGGTACTACAGTGGCTACTCATGTTGGTCAAAACCAGGTTCAGAATATTTTCACCTATTGTGGGGGTATTTACCAGCTGATCAAATGCATAGGCAAAGTCAAAGTATCTCTGGGTGTTCGGGCTAGAAAAGGTCTTCCACTCTATGGTTGGGTAGTCAAAGTCACCCAGGAGCAGGGTACAGGGCTGAATCATGATGGATTCAAGCAAGTCCAGATATGTAGAGAGAGTCCTGCCTCATGGTTGGGGGTCTGTAGCTAGCTATGATTTGAACAGGTGTTGTCAACAGTTAACGGCACTTGGAGTGTTTCCTGTGCATCATACCATTTGACCAGCCTGAAGGTGTACACGTCTTTGATAAATATTCTAACACCATCTCTTTTGGCTTTGTAGCCCACCATTCGGGGTCTGAAAGTATGGTAGGATAAGTAACCTGGTAAAGATAGGGTGCTCTTCACAGGTTTGAACTAGGTTTCAGTGACTGCACAAATGTCAGCATCCTAAGGGGCAAGGAATGCTTGCAATGAGTGCAGTTTCATGCCAAGACTCCTAGCGTTCAGCAGCATGACCTTTAAATTTCATTTAGAGGAATATTTCATGTTGGTAATTTCATGCTCATGACTTTACATAAAAAGGCATTATGGGGGAGGCAACCGCCTTTGCCAGAAGCCTGAAGCCCAGGGGAGAGATGAAGGCAAGCTCTAGCAAATCATCTTGGTCTGTCAATCATATCCTCCCAGGCTGTCAGATACTGGATCCCCTTGAAATGACAGCAGAAACTAAGCTAATTGTTAAAGTCTATCATTTTCGGTTTGTATTAATTCATAGTTCTGGGTGAAGGTATGATGCTGCTTAAGGCTAGGGACATACCTGCATGGGACACGCATTCAGCGAGCTCAATCATGAGTCTCTTCATATAGTCCGGAGAGGTGCATCTCAAGTCATTCGCATCAGCATGGACTATGACAGTCATAACAGTACCTGTTAAGAGACTTGAGTGCATGCATGATATGGCAGATTCTAGCACCCGACAACCAGCTAACCGGACTTTCTCCTCATCTAGCCTGGTGAGGGGCACATCTGTTGCTCACAATAAAGTCTCCTATAACTAGTAGGTTTGTGGCTGGGCCTTAGAGTCTGTGTGACATAGGCGTGGGTGGTGCTTGGTGCTGTGGGTTGTGATGTGCATGTGTTTTTGCTTTGGAGGTCTCTCTTGTTTAGGTATGTTTTTGTTGAGAACCTCTGCATATGTAGGTGTGTGTACAGGTGTGGGTGGTGTTAGAGGTGTGGTGTTTGTAGAGTTTGTGCACACAACCTTCTCAGTGCGAGAGTACTGGTTTGCCGTTGAGAGAGCAAGGATTCTAGGTTCTTAATTTAACTGCATCTCTCACATACTGAGTTCCTAGATGGTAGTAGAGGATCGTCCATACACAAGGCAGTTGCTACACTGTTTCAGGATGCCCATATCAACCAGACTAGCAGGAGAAACCATAGGAAATTGCCTGTCCATGAATGCCAGAATCTGTGGAGGAGAAGTCAGGGACAGTGGAGTGGGTACTATCTAATTAGAGTAGCTATAGGTGTGAGCAGGGCTGGATAAAATCAATACAGTAGCTGCAAGGGAGGACCTCACTTACACAGGAGTGCTGGTAAGGGGAAAATTGCAGCTGGGATACATCACAAAAGGTTAAAACAGCATAGAAGTGGTGCGCAACATGCAAATGAGCACAAACCCAAGAAAACACGGGGTTTAAATACCACCAAAATGAAAGTAAAATAGACACACTGGAATTGACCATTCAACCCTTGTCCCTGAGCTCTTAGCTAAACATCCTATGCCAGACCAGTTCCAACCAGTTCACCTATTCCCACTAAGTGTAGGCAGGCCTCAGCCAACACAAGATGGCGTAGCAGGAAACAGGTATCACACAAACCGTTCTGGATACAGCAAAACCTGTAACCAGACTATGCTAAACATGTTTCAACTGTTTAGGTCACATTAACACAGGAAAACACAAACACTTAAAAGTAGCAAACAAGAACAAACTGATTTAGAAAAATTAACCAATAAAAATCTCAGCCCTGTTCAAGCAACCTTCAATCAGATGAGTTCTAACTGTGCACTCCTGCCACTAGGGTGCAGGGGAACCCTCTCCAACAAAAGATGGCCTGGTTTAGTGCTGAAGTTATACAAAAAGAGCTAGATTCAGCAGGTCTGAATCTAGTCTATGCTAAAACAAATGCACCAATTTCAGAAACAAACAGTTAAAATAAGCAGGCACAGTAAGCCTTCAACCGGCAATTCCCAGCTCAGAAGGGCAGAATCTTCCTTCTCCTCCCACGAGTGCAGACCACAAACCACCTTAATGTAAAATAACTGGCCTGAAGCCCAAGTGCTTAAACCAAAAGGCTTAGAATAACAGTTACAATTTAATCAGGGCACCAACAAGCAGTAATAAATGTAACAGAATAAATGCAATTGAGTATACAAGAACAAGCAGCAAAATACAGTCAAAGTAAGAAGAAACACACACAGTAAAAGCAGATGAATAAAGTGTATTTTTTTAGATCCTTCAAAAGATGAAATGCTAATTGCCTGAAAATGGCTTACACTAATACCAAGTATAATGCTCACACGGTTTACTATTGAAATGTCGAACGGCACTACATCGACTGTACTATAGTCGAACACGGAAGTTTGAAAATAGTAATGTCGACGACAAAAAAAACAATCTAGGACTGTGTTTTAACATGGGTCGAGGTAGGGGAGATGTTTGTAGTTCTGAATAATACTTAACAACTACCTCGACCCATGTTGAAACCATTCCTAGATTGTTTTTTTGATGTCGACATTACTATTTTCGAACTTCTGTGTTCGACTGTAGTACAGTCGACGTAGTGCCGTTCGACATTTTAATAGTAAACCTGCTCACACCATGTGCACTCTATTTCTATACTAAACAACATTCTAACAGTCTCAAAAACATAGTTGAAAAGGGCAGATGAGCTTCGAGAATCTGTCTGCCTGGATAGAATAATCTTCTAGTTGACAAAAGCCATTGAAGTTTTTCATAGGAACCCAAGAAAAAGGTATTTTTCACTAGATGCAATATTTTGGGGCAGCAGCTACATTACATCAAAACAACTGTTTTTAGTCAAAAAGTCAGACTCGGTTCAGTTCCAAAGGAGTTAGAACTGACCAGCTTAAGAATCAAGAAGACAAAACTAATAACTATGGTATGTATATATTTCTGCACTAACTGGCAGGTTAGCGGCTGATAAAGCTAATCACTGTCCTTCATGAGCAAAAACTTGGATCTGATTATTGGTGGCCTTAATGTGAGTGAAAATAAATGACAAGCTCAGGCTAGTCATTCACTGATCCAAATTTACAGGCTTGGCTACAAATGTCTTACAACCATCACAGATGAAAGCTAATCTAGACGAGTGACTACTCCTCACTGCATCCTAGCAACTTTCCCCAAGTAGTGTTGTAGAACCTGGAGTTATGACGCAATCAATAGGCACCTGTCAATGTTTGTAGTACAGAACTATGAAATACTCAAGATAAACATATAGGACTTCTCTACAAATTTGAGAAAAATAGAGTCATTCCACTTTAATCCTGCCCTGCCTTGAGTGTATTTCAGAAATGTAAACTTGTAATGAATCTTTCAAGAAATCATAACAGTGGTAGCAGGTAGAGACAATTTATGGGCAGTTTACTAAAGTAAAAACAGTTTTTAGACCATACCAAATCCAAGGAAGTATGTAATTAAGTCAAAAATGTTCTATCTAGTGAAAAATACCTTAAAAATAGTATGAATATAATCAAAAAAATTCAAAGAAGCTTTGAGAAAGCTCTGACCAACTTCTATAACCTTGTCACAGCCTGACAAATTCCCTATTCCACCATTTTAGACAGTGAGGTAGTCATTCTGTACCACATTTTCATGATTGCAACAGCCATGCCAAGCTGCCAGAACACAAACTGCTGAGTAGCTCTCCTTTTACACTACAACTTCTATACACTCAGTGCATAAACTGGATACAGTACTACTGGCAACTGTACTCATGAACTTCCAAACACTGTATTCTGAACCACTGCCCATCATGTTTCAATTCTTAATTCTTCTGTCAGAGTCCCCTCCCTGCTATCTGTAAATAAGTATGCCACAATAGGTTCATACTAGGCTATCTGCCCTAGGGCATTTATAAGCCTAGCCAGAGTGTGTTTGGCTTTCGCCACCCATTTTAAATTAATTTTGCTATGCCCTTTTGAGTTAGTATACTGTGCCTCTGTCTAACAGTGACACAGAAGTGATACCTGGGGTAAACCTACGATCTCCCATCCACTCATCAAGATTCCTCTTGAAGAGAGTCAATGAGGGACTCTGCCTAACCTGGACTGGGATTTTATTCCAGAGTGAAGGGAGCCTCTGGGTTATAAATCTGTCCCTCCAGCATGTCCTATTTATTTCAGTGCTGAGGTTCAAGTCTCTCGAGCACGTAGCTCGATGGGATTTGGATTTTCTGAGGTGCAGCATGTCCATTAATTCCGGGTTGGACATGGCTTTATACGTCAGGCACAAATCACCTCTGAGCAGGCAGTATGCCACTGAGTAGAGCTGGAGTTTCTTTAAACGGGCAGCATATGGCATCTGTTTGAGCCCTTTGATCCTCTTGGTGAGGTACTTTTGGGGTCTTTCCAGTTGCTGCAGGTGTCTGGTAAGGTACATCCCAAAAGGGGCATTGTACTCAATTATGGGCCTGATGAGGGTTGAGTAAAGAGGCACGATGACCTCCCCTGATCTAGATGTGAATCCCTTCATGATTAGGTGGGCTATATAAAATGTTTTTCTAACCACTTGGCCACGTGGTTTTCAAATGAGAGATTGCTATCAACTTGGGTCCCCAGGTTCCTAATTATGTCTTCTGTACTTAATGGATTACCACCTATGTGGTAATTTGTGGGCACTTTGTTTTTGCCAAAGGGGATGACTATACACTTTTTGGCATTTAGCTTGAGGCCATGGCTCTGGCACCAGTTATCTGTTTCTATGAGACCCTTTTGGAGGATGCTTGTGTCGGCTGGAGAGTCGATTATAGCGCCCAGTTTGCAGTCATCTGCGAACTTTGTCAGCCACAGTCCTTCCGTGTTGGCCTGTACCTCCGAGAAATATATACCGAACAAGAGAGGTCCCAGGACTGAGCCTTGTGGGACGCCACTTGTAACTGGTTTGGAGTCTGACATGGCTCCAGCAATTCTAACCATGTGGGTTCTGTCCTTGAGCCAGTTTGCAACCCATCTACTGATATAGGGGTTTATATTTAAGCTGGTGAGCTTATCTATAATGCCCAAGTGGGGTATTGCATCGAAGGCTTTTGCAAGACCCAGGTAGGCTCTGTGGACCACCTTCCCCTCGTCAATGGCCTTGGTGACTGTTTCAAAGAAATCAACCAGGTTTAAGAGGCAGGATCTGCCCTTAAAGCCGAACTGGGTAGGATCTAGTGTCTGTAGGTCCCCGATATCTTTATTTATGAGGTCCATGATGATCCTTTCCATAGCTTTGCAGACCAAGCTAGTCAGGCTTATGGGGCGATAGTTTCCAGGATCCGTTGAGGCACCACCTTTGTGGAGAGGGACCACTGTTGCTGTATGCCACTCTTTGGGTACATATCCTGTAGTAAGGCTGAGATTGAACAGTACTTTTATGTTTGGGTTTAGCTCTTCTTGGAGTTCATGTAGGACACAGCCCGGGACACCGTCTGGTCCCATTGATGCTGTGTTTTTTGCTTTGGAGAGGGCAGCTCTTACCTGAGCATCTGAGATGTCAGGGGGGCAGCACTCTGCTGGGATAGATATCTGCCCTTTTGGTGGGGAGGGGGTGAGAAGTTTGCGCTGAACCTGTCAGCTAGGATGTTGACAATATCTGTGGGTTCGGTGTATTTTTTGTCATTTTGGACTAATTCTGAGCATATCTGGGAATTCCCACCCAGGTTCCTAACATAACTAAAGAAAGCCTTGTGATTATCCTTAGTGTCCTGTGCAATTTTTCACTCGATGCTGGCCTTAGACGGTTTTATAAGTGCCCATAGTTTTTTGCTAATACTGATCAGAGATGCCTTCCCTTTTTGGGATTTTGCTCTATCGTGTAGTAGCTTCCTCCTTCTATTGTACAGTTCGTTTATGGCTGGGGTCCACCAGACAGGATGTCTGCCTTTGGAGGACTGGGTCTTGGTTTTATTTGGGATTGCATGATCCATGCATTCCTGAAGGTGTTCATAGAATGCGTTTATAAAGGATTCTGAGGTCTGGGCCGTATTTTCCACAGGCCCGGGGGCTTTGAAGGATTCCACCTCGGTTTTGTGGTAGTCTTATCACTGAACCTCACAAGTATGACAACAAGACATTGCAATTGCTAAAACTGCATCATAACTGCATCATATCTGCAATCTATAAAAATCAGTTTGCAAGAGGGTAAGCTATGCTGCACCCTCACTGTGGGTAACTGTACCCTCCATATCTCTAACTAAATGTTGAGAAATCCTGACATCACAATCGATGTTAAAAACAAAATCTTGAAGTCACCCAAAATGGTAATCACGATGGTGAGCCTTAATCTGGCACTCAGAATCAGAGATTTACTGTGTTAGTGTAAAGGTCAATCTTCAATCTTGTTCAGCAATTGCTGTCTTGTACCACTCTTGTCACCATCATCAAAAATCCTATATAATGAGTGCATTCCAACCTTCTGCTGCATGTATCAAACTTTGACAATGCTGATATGGGCTTAAGTAAAACTCCAGCAAGAATAAAGCCTTAATGGAAATTGTCAAAATACAAATGAGAGCAGCTAAACTGTAACAAACATGATGATACTCACTGTGTGGAAAGTTAAGCTTGCAAATATCTCAAATATGAGCGTACTTCCAGTGGTATGGGATAGTTTACTGACTGGTTAGATAACGGAGAAAAAACACAAAGGTGGAGCCATGCTCTCACCTCCCTCCTTCCTGCAGATGTTGGGAGTTCCATAGGACTCTCTACTGAGCTCATTTCTACATACAACTTTTGTAGATTCACAGATGACCGTTACCGTTTCAGCAACTCAAACACTTGACTCTTAATTCTGGGATACAAGCCAGTTTCCATTCCTTGCAACTGCTTAGTGTTATGGGACCTCATCTCAACGCCATTAAAATACCAATGCTGTTCACTTCTATGAACTAGTCCAAAGATGCAAACACCTCTCCCATTGAAAAAGAGGATTATCCTCTGGATTCAACCAAAACCTATCTTTACATAGCCACTATAGTCCAAAGCGGACTCAAAATCTAATTGGTTGCATCAATATCAACTCAGGTTTTGACAAAAGTGGGTAAAGCAGTGACCAGGACTATTCAAAAATCTGAAGTATACACACTCCATGTGGCATACTACTTAATCTGTTCTAAAATAGGACAAGTTACTCCACTCCAGCGTGCTTCTTAAAGACTTACAAAAATAAAAGCATAATAGCTTTGATTCTTTGCATACAAGTTCAATTCCTGTAAACTACACTTTTAATAAGTAACTCTCAAAACAAATGCATGGCATTTAGGCCAGGATTCAAAATTAAAGATTATGCCCTACTCAAACATAATCCTGTGACTGTCCATTGTCCACACCACCAAAAATCTAGCTGCAAGCTTATATCAAAGACTTTGTATTCAATGTCCACATTCAAGATTTGATCAACAAAGTGCATTCTATTTTTAGAAGTCTTATCCAGCCATATAATATTCACAATCATCAGTAATTATCCATGGTGCTGCCCTTAAAACTGCCAAAAGTCTTGTCACCATGTAGCCACGAGTGAATTATTGGAAAAAAATCATACAGGGGTCCAATACTGAGGATGACATACATGAATGTTGCAACAGCAGCACATAGTAGATTCATGAGGGATGATAGCTGCACATATAGGAGCTTGCGTGTGGCAACATGTCTTAATGGTGCTGTGCATATGAACCAAGTGCAAGCAAAAGGACATTACTACTACAAAAGATTGAGGTGAGTTTTTATTGAAATACTTTGTACACAACTCTCCAGTAGATACAGCAAATGAGAAATCTGATGTAGTACAGGAGACATTTGATAGGCTTGCAGCAGCCATGACAGCTCCGGTGTCATCCTGCAGACTGCAAAGTGCAATAAGTCATAGAAGGCCATGTTACACCTGTGCAACAAGACAGCACTGTTCTGGTGCATGTGTCCCAGATTAAGGGCAGCCACCACCTCCCAGCCTGAAACCTTGTCTGTACTGAAGGGAATCAACTTATCACAATGCACTATGGTCAGAGGCATTCATTCACCATGTGGTTGATGTGGACTGGAAAGCCATTGCCCTGTAGTTGATTGTGTTCATCAACAATATGGCAGACTCAGGCTCACTTCCCAATGAAGAACACCAATAACACCATACATGGATGTGTTGAGCTGTGGGGCTCAATGCATTCTATCCCTACTGTAGTGCTTGTTGGAAAAATCTGAGGTTGCATACACATACATACCATCTGCCATGAAGGAAACTGGGGAGAAGAGGCGGCAGCAGCAGGAGGGTCAGCCCAATGGACATCATTTGTGATTATAAGAGAGCAGTCCTAAACACCCTGCACAAAGCCTTTTCAGTAGCTTGTCGAGGGATAAGACCTCTACTATGTTAAGATCATTTTTCAACAGCTGGCTTCCCCGTATAGCATGAATTCTACTATTGCACTGCACATTCAAAGGCTGCTTGCAGTTAGCTGCTATTACAGTGCCTGTAACTCCAACATATATAATGCCATTTGTGAGGATCTTCCATGCAAAGCAGATTTTTGTTTTTACATTTTACTGAAGAACACTATATCCTGGTATGAAGAAGAGTTATGGTCTACAAAGGTGCAGGATTCTCCATGTGCCACAACCTACAACCCCACAGTTCATGGTGCTTTGTAGAGCAGCTGTAAGCTGGATTTTCATGCACAGAGAACACGTCAGATGCCAATTTTATCAGGTTTCACAGTCAGAAAACAAGATTGTAACAAAGATGGTGGGGATAAAACTTTGGCTTTCCCAATTCCCATGAGTTTTGAGGGTGAAACAATTAGAAACATTATTCAAGAAAAAGTACAGTTTTGTACCTACCATAAATGTAGATGTTCGAATGTATATACTGCTGCAGTCATCATACTTGGGTTATTCCTGCCGTCAGGCGGTCACGCAGTCAGCCAAATCCCAAAGTCTTGGTCTGGCGTCGGTTGTCGTCGCTTCTTCCCGGACTTCAGTGCGACAGGGGGATAAAAGAGGCAGCCAAAGCCATTTTCTTCAGTTTTTCTTACTCCAGATGTCAGGTGCCCCCAATTAGGAAGGCAATACAAATAACTATGCAAAAATACCTTAGTAGATAAACAATAGTATTAGCTGTTAGCAAATACACCACATAGGCATACATCCAATAGATTGATGTACATGGAGTTATAACTAACACCCTGGTATGTAGAGGGGATGGTGGGAGGGTAACCTGGACTGCAGCAGTATATACACTCGAACATCTACATTTATGGTAGGTACAAAAATGTACTATGTTCATCGTGTTATACTGCTGCAGTCATCACACTTGGGTTGAATCCCAAAGCTATGGGTGGGTGGCTGGTAAGCTATGGATGGGTGGCTGGTACTAAACTGGGTTAGATGAAGCTAGGATGCCCTGCAGAACTGCAGTGGCAAAACCAGCTCTGGTTTTTGAGTATAATGGAAGGTGGTAGTGCTTGGTAAAGGTGTGCACTGAACTCCAAGTAGCTGCCTCCAGAATGTCCTTGGTTGGAACCCCCTGAGAAAGGCTGCTGAGGTTGCTGTAGCCCTGGTAGAATGGGACCTAATATTAACAGGCACTGCTTTCCCATGGTGTGAGTAGCAAAAGCAGATACAATGTGCTATCCATTTGGAGATGGTCTGTTTGGAAATGGCCTTTCCTTGTGAACCTGCAGCACAGGATACAAAGAGTTGGTCAGTTTTTCTGAAGGTCTTTGTCTTATCCAAATAGTAACAAAGCTGTCTGTGAATGTCCAAAAAGATAGGAGTAGTCTTTCTCCTTTATTCTGGGGGGTTTGGATAAAAGGTGGGTAAATGAATGGTCTGATTCAAAGCCACACTTGATACTACCTTTGGCATAACGGTAGGGTTAGTTCATAAAGAGACTCTGTCCTGATGGAAAATGATGAAAGGTTCCACTGCCATAAGTGTCTGTAGTTCTGAGACCCTGCGTGCTGAGGTGATAGCCAGCAACAGAGCTGTTTTCCATGACAAGTATTGTAGGTCTGCTGACAAGGCTGGTTCGAAAGGAGGCAGTGTTAATTTTTCTAAAACAAAGTTGAGGTCCCAAGCTGGCATTGGGGGTTTTCTGGGGGGTCTTATATTCTTAGCCCCTCTGAGAAACTGCCTTAGTAAAGGGTGTGAGAATATGGGAGGATCCGTATTATATTGAGCTGAAATGGCTGAAGCATGGATCTTAATGGATGAGAAAGAAAGGCCTTTGTGTAGCATCTCAGTTAAGTATTGCAGTATTTGAGAAATGTTTGGTATCCAAGGATTTTGGCCTTTAGCCTGGTTCCATGCACAAAATCTTTTCCATTTGTCTGAGTAAGTTTTTCTGGTGCTGGACCTCCTGGCCTCCAAAATGACATTCAGGACATCCTTTGAGAGAAGTGTTGATTGATAATTCAAGGTATTCTCCATGCAGCTAAATTTAAAGTCCTGAGCTGACTGTGAAAGATCTGAGAGTTTTGCTGAGTCAACAGAAGTGGGAATTGAGGTAAGATCCATGGAGGGCTGTGAGTCAAGGTCCTTAGTAATGGGTACCAGTGCTGACGTGGTCAGTCCGGAGCAATGAGGATCATTTGAGGTCTCTCGGATCTGACTGAGTAATACCTTGGTCAAGAGAGGTAGTGGTGGGAAGGCATAGACCGTCAATGCTGTCCAACTGAATGATAGGGTGTCCACTTTCCAGGCTAGGGAATGATGAGTCCTTGCGCAAAATTTCTGTAGTTGGCAATTGTTGGGGGAGGCAAATAGATCTATGTCTGGGCGTCCCCACCTTTGAGTTATCATTGAAAATACTTGTGGGGTGTAGGCTCCACTCGTGAGGATCTGCCAAATTTCTGCTTAATTCATCTGCCAATATGTTTTCCTTTCCTGGCAGGAATTGTGCTTGCAGTTGTACTTAGAAAGTCAATGCTGTGTTCCACAAGGTCATTGCCTGTCTGCATAAAGGGTAGGAGTGTGTTCCTCCTTGTTTGTTTATGTACCACATAACTGTGGTGTTGTCTGTCATTAGTAGTTGTCCTGGATGCAAGAGGTCCTTGAAGGCTGTCAGTGCATTTTGCACAGCTAGCATATCCTTTCGGTTGATGTGTAGATGCATTTGTTTTGCGGACCATTTTCCCTGTATGCACTGTCCTGCCATGTGTGCTCCCCAGGCGTAGTCTGAAGAATCTGTTATAGTTTGGTTTGCTGGAGGTAAGACAAAAGGAAGACCCTTGTTTATTTGACGTGCTTGAGCCCACCATAGGAACTCTTTTTGAAGGCAGGGAATGAGAAGTATACTTGTTTCGAGGCTGTGCCTGTGTCGAGTCCATACACTTTTCAGGTACCATTGTAATTTCCTCATATGCAGCTTTGCATGTGGAATTAGTTGAATGCAGGATGCCATGAACCCCAATGCCTGCAGGATTTTCCTTGCAGTGAGCTGGGTAAAAGTTGCCATCTTTTTGAAGTATTGAGCCAGTTGTTTTTGTTTGTCTGGCGTGAGATAAGCTATCTGGGCCGTTGTATTTAAGCTGGCACCCAGGAATATTATGTCTTGTGAGGGTATTAGCTTTGACTTCTTTTTGTTTACTGTGTACCCTAGGCAACTTAGCAGCTTTGTTACAAATGCCAGATGCTGTAACAGAATGGCCTTGCTGTCTGCTTGGATCAGGCAGTCGTCCAGATATGGATAAATTTGTATTCCTCGTCTGCAGTATGCAATTACTGATGCCAGGCATTTCGTAAATACTCTGGGCACAGTAGATAAGCCAAAGGGCAATGCAGAGAATTGATAATGTGTTGTACCTGCCAAAAATCTGAGGAATCTTCTGCAATCTTGTCTGATAGGGACATGCAAGTATGCCTCTTTGAGGTCCAACGTTACCAGCCAAGACTCCTTGCCCAGCATGGGAAGAAGCTGCTGTAGTGTGAGCATTTTGAATTTGGGTACCTCCAGGTAAGTGTTTAGAATTGAGAGGTCTAAAATGGGTCTCCAGGCTTTGTCCTTTCTTGGTACTAGAAATAGTCTTGAGTAAAAACCTTGACCTTGCTCCTTTGTAGGTACCTTTTGAATTGCTTTCATATCCATGAGAGCTGAAATTTGCATTTGTGCCTCTGCCCATTGGTTTGGAGGCAGATTTGGAATGCCTCTCATCTGTGGTAAAGTGTGAAAATGAAATCAATCTGTAGCCTCGGGTAATAATATCCAGAACCCATTTGTCTTTTGTTATGATGTGCCAATTTTGTGGAAATAGAGCCAGTTTTCCTCCCAAAGGTGCAGCCAGGGCAATTTTGCTTGGCAGGCGAAGAGGGAAGTCATTGTGTTTGTTTCCTGAAGGGTTGAGATCTTTCGTCTCCACCTCTTTGAGTTGTTGTATGCCATTGTCTAGACCTGAAAGAACCTTGTGGCTGGCCTCTGCCTCTTGGGTGTCTGTACCTACCCCTTTGGGGTCTGTCTGATGCAGGAAAGGACCAGTTTTTTGATGGCCAGTTTCTGCTGAAACGAGGAGGTTGTACCTGTAAAAAATCTTTAACTGTCTGCATAGATTTTGCCTTTTCTTCCATTTTCTTTAAAACTTCCTCTGCTTTGACACCACATAACACATCTTTCTGGAATGGAGCATCCAATAACTTTGCTTTGACATGTTCTGGTAAGGCTTGCTCTTTTAGCCAAGCATGTCTACGTATTACAGATCCTGTGACAGCTGCTCTACATGAGGCTTCCAATGAATCAAAACCACACTGCAAGGTATGCTTTCCCACCTGTTCTGCTGCATGCAGCAAATCCTGCATCTCTTTGAAATCAGGTTGATCTGTCTGAGGGATCATTTTCTGCTTTAACTGTGTAATCAAGTACTGCTAGTATTTTAGCATGTGGAATTGGCAGTTTAAGGCCCTCATGGTCAAAGTGGCAGATGTATACACTTTCTTCCCCCATTTTGTAATGCTCTGGAATCTCTTTCAGAAGGTTGTGGATTCTTAGCAGTAGAGGCCTTAACCCCTTTGGGACCCTGGGAAATGGTTTTGGGGTCTGCAACAGGGCTTTTATATAGAAACTTATGAGAATCAGGAACTCGGTAGTATCTGTCTGGTTTAGCTGGTGCAGCAGGTAAGGAATCTGGGTTTAGACTAGATTCAGTGTAATCATCCAAAATGTCTAAAACTGGAGGAATTGCAAGGGGTCTATGCTGTGGGAGAAGAAACTCACGGAGTCTCTTCTTAGAGTCAGAGTAATCTTGGCCTTCCCAGTGGAAGTGTTCCCTCATGGTGTGTAAAGTTTCCCCAAAAGAATAGTCTTCAGGGGGGGAGACAGAGGGAATGGACTCTTCAGCATCTGAGTCTTCATAAGGAGGGAAGGAATAATCCTGGTCCTCAGAGTTAGCTGAGGAAATGGATGCTTGGTCAGAGGAAGGATAATCTTCCTCCAGTCTAGGCATTTGGTCAGGAGGGGGTTGTGAACCCCTTATAAAAGAGTAATTAAATCCTCAGCCATCTTAAGCATCTGTTTTTTAGGCATAGGGGCCTGTGGGGGGACTGTGGACCCCGTTTCCTAACTTTAAGGGGGCCTTAAGTTTAGAATAAGACTTAATAGAGATAGTTGTTGGTTTGAAGACACCTTCAGAAAACGAAGGCCTGTCCAAAATCTCCGTATCACCGTCAGGGTTGGCGTTTGAGGGGAGAGATGGAACCTTCTCCTGATTCCCAGCCGATTCGGTCTGGGAGGCAGTCAGAATTTCTAAATCTGCGGTAGTCGGGGGCTGCGTAGGCGCCTCGCTGAAAACCGGAGAACTGGCGGCAGGCCTTGCTGAGACCTCGGTATCTGGTCTTGGCCTTGGTTGCCTGTCCTTATCCTTGCATTTTTTAATCATTGCTGATGTCGGTTGCTCCAACAACATGCTATAATTAAATTTTCTGCCAAAATAATGTCGGGTGAAATCTGCCCAACACTTGATTGTACATTTGTTGAACCTAGCACAAAACCGACAACCAGAGACATCGTGGTCTGGGCCTAGGCAAGGAATACAATAAGAATGAAAATCCTTATGAGGTATTTGCTTTCCACAAGAAATGCAATTATTAACTTTGTCTGACATCGGTCTGAGGCAAGAAAAGTTTCCCCAACGGGGTACTTAGCTTTAGAGAAGACTTCGGGCTGAAATTCGATTTGAAAATCTCAGGAGCTAGCCGACAGGCACTTGCGAACTGCTTCTGCTTCGGGCAGCGTGCGGCAAGAAAGACTGAAGAAAATGGCGTCGGCTGACTCTTTTATCCTCCTGTCATACTGACGTCAGGGAAGAAGCAATGACAACAAACCCCAGACCAAGACTTTGGGATTCGGCCGACTGCAGGACCGCCTGACGGCAGGATAACCCAAGTGTGATGACTGCAGCAGTATAACACGATGAACATCTGGAAAGTTACTTTAGGAAATAAGGAATTAAGTGATGTAGTAGGGGAACAACCCTGATTCATTTTTAAAAAGACTTGAGTTGAAAGGTATATTGGAAAAAAATTCCCAGATCTGGAGAGTATGATGGATTAGGGCCCTTGGGAACATTTCCCCGATAGAGATTTAAACAGTGCAGGTTTGTTTACCCAAGGTAGTCATTTATTCAAACATAGGCGGTTTGAATATATACCAAAGTGCAGATATTCTTGCCAAAGCAAGGGACTAATACATTTGGCCGTCTGTAGTTCCTGCGACTGTTTTTATGTAGGCAAGACAATCAGAACATTAAGGGGTCGTATTAGCGAGCATGTTAGAGATGTCAAATGCTCTGATTACAATAATGCCTTGGCCAAGCACAGTAAAGAATGTACATTTTAAAAAAGGTTATTTCTTCGTGCTTGAAAAAGTTGACATGAAGTGGTTTATACAAGAGTTTAATAATTATCTAGAATTTTTAGAGTTGAAATGGCAAATATCCATAAGGACAAATTCATTTCCAGGGATCAACGAAACAATTTCTACCAAAAGCCACTTAAGATATCAAAGTGCTTAAAACATTGCAACTGCTTTTATTTATGAAAATGGATGGTAGTACTTAAAAAAAACTTCACAAGTTTTAAGTGGTACAAGAATTTGATTGACAGGCTCAAATTAATTGTTTTAGCAAGTTTTGTATGCATGTAATATGGTTTTCAAACAGGTTTGTATTCTGAAGTCCCATAAGTAAAGTGAACGAAAGTTACAAGTCATTCTGGTGTGTTGTGATTTTTCATTGCTGATGGACTGGCTCCATTGGGTGTTTCTAGTGCTTCTGTAGATTAGACACTAAAGACCCCCTCAGTCTTTGATGATGTGATTTTTCCTCCTGTTCCCGTAGTGATTTCTGTCTTCTACACTATACTAGCAACAATTCTTATCTCTCACTCTGGTGCATGCATGGACTTCTGCCTCCTACCACATCTCTTATATACACACAGCTTCTTCTAGCGCTCTTGCACATCCATGGATTGAGGTTTTGAACATGCGGGCCATCTACTACCAGCACTGGCAATCTCATCTCTTGCCCTGCAGCATTGTTTTGGCTGGGGAACCAATTCTTACTGGTGTTATCTTGGCAAAGACAAGTTTTCAGTGTCATTTATGACAGATTGCTAATGCTGACCATGCATGCAGTATCCTTTTGTAGTGAAACAGTTATTTGGACTCACATCGTATAAAAATCTTGCATACAGTACAGAGGCTGCCACCAAATTAGGTTTGCTGTGTAGTTCTCCCTGACCTGTAAACAACTAGGTCTCCACTCCCTGAATGCCTTCTTGGGTGACTCCTGGACTGGTGTTAGCTAGACCTTTGGTTGAATGTGGCAGTGGGAGGTGTTGTAGATAACCTAATGATCAGTGCACCACAAAGGACCAAACGACAATATGGGTTATGAAATAATTGTACTCATTATCAAGAGCAAAAGATGGAAAACTATTGACACTTCATGCTTAAAGGTGCACTTGATTTTCCAGATTTGGATTGTTATATTAATTCAATTCTAGACTGCTCAAAGCACATACAGTTGTGTACCAAAGCATTAAATTATTTGCTTAAATACATATATAATTATGACATCAGTAATCACTCAGTTCATGAAATGCACCTTGTCCAAACACCCACTGAATTATTTTCACACCTACCATTTAAAAAAAAATATATAGCAAAACAGCACTTTCTCTGGAGTGCTGTCATTTTTGAGAAGCAATAGCACAAGATGGAGCCATGTACAAATTCTAGAGAAAAATCAGAGCCATCAAGCTTAATAACCACCAGCCTGGTAAGCCCTGACTATGATCCATCTGACCAGACTTCAGTTAGTAGCCTAGTCATTGGATGGCAATGGCACAGAAGGCGAGTGCGCCTGACATGGGGGGTGGAATAATGCTCCTGCGCCTCTATAGTGAGTTCTGCAGAGGCCAGAGCACAGAGAAATGATGCAGGACTGGGTGGATGGAGGACAGGGCAGACATGGTCAACCCCTACAGCCCAGGGCAGGAAACCCGTACAAGTCACTCATTCACCTAGCCTGACAATGTTGGCATGTGGAGGTGGGACATACGGCTTCCAGAAAAGCTGGCTTGGCCAAAATTTGATAAACCTGGCTTCCACCCTCCTTTTTCTAGGGGTAGAAGGCATAGCCTGTGATGAAAGAAGTATTTTCTGTCCAGATGGATGTGACCCACTCAAAAGGATATATCATGTTGATCCCAAAGGCAACAGCACAAGGACAGCCGGGGATTTAAATCAATAGCAAGTCAGAACAAAAAGTCTAACCAATACTGTTATAATTGACAATTACTACCAATTCTGTCTTGTATGTATGCATTTCTATTTAATCACCACCAACCCTCTGCTTACTTCCTGCTTTCAGCATTTACTACGCAAATCTCTTTGAATGTCACTTGTATCTTGCCTGAAATAGTATATGCTCTGTATACATTATTCTGTGTTATTATTAAAGATAAAATATATATTATAGTAAACACCAATGTTAAAGATTTCTGCCTGATATGAACAATTACTTGTGCTCTGTAAATGTTTTACACATGTTATATATCACAAGTGAAACTCTGCATGTACGTTTATAATCACCAATGACTTGATTCTGTGTTCTTCTACCCTGGTCTCAACTAAAATGAGGGTCTGTCCAATTACATTTCATAATTAAAGCAAAATAATGAAGCAAAAATACACTGTTATGCAATTATGAACTTATTTTTGCGTAACATTTGGCAGCCTGCCTTAATTTCACTTCAGCAGTGTTGCACAACTTAACAGCCATTACAGCATACTCAGTATAATTTTACCAACTTGAAAAAGACGCATGCAAAATAACTGCTTACATTACTCACCTTGCTAAAATGTGTTTTAGTGCACATACGATATGCAACTGCAGAAGAGAGTTTACATTTTATGCAATACTCCAGTACTAAACAGAAAAAAAGTACCTTCTATGCCACAGATTAAACTGCCTTCATTAGTGCTTTATGACTGGAATGCACTTCATATCAGATCACTAGTACACTGCTGCAATAATTTACAATGGAAATTTTTGTTGGATACGTTATGTAGATCAAAATTTAGTATAAGCACGTGTTAAGTGATTACTAGGCTAATGACCCCAGGGGTCTTAAAGCCTAGCCATGTTTCCATAGGTGAGGATCAAACCCTGTTCAGTGCTGTTTAAAAATACTAACTATAAATATTGCTGTTTAAAAATAACTATAAACATTGCTTGACTGATCAAAAGTACACAAAGTAACAAACAGGGAAAGTGTATAAGTTACTGTAAAGTATACATATTCCATTGTGTGCGTGGAGGTCAGATGACCATGCCACCAATTTGTTTAAAATCAGCTAGTAAGCAATGAAGGCAAAACAATGCATTCTGTAAAGCTCTAGTCAGAAAAGCATATTTTTTCACCACAAAAGTTAGTAGTCAGTTAATATAATCTAATAGTCATTGAGTCACTGCAGCAGGACCCTTCTTATATATATATACACACAACATACACACACTATGAACTATTGTTTCTCAAATAAAAATAAAGGATACGTTTGTAACGGACAGAGATAAATTCTGACTTCAGTATAATTTGTACAGTAATAAGTGAATATACTAGTTCAGAATGTCTTACAGCAAGCAGATGAGTATAAACACTAAATATATTTCCATGCAATGGAGTTTCTAAAAACTGTGCTTACGTTAATAGAGGCTTACTACATTTTATACAAAACTTGCTAAAACAATGGAATAGTCTACTTAAACCAATTTAACCTTACCTCAGTAGGAAGGACCCCGTTAAATACATTTAGAGTAAAGGTCATTCACAAACAATTGTAAATAATGAAAGACATTTCAAAGCTTTAACATATGCTAACTTCTAAAGTAATTGGTGCAGAAAAAAATCAAAATAAAAACTAAACTTTGTCTGCCTGTACTAATTCACATCTTTTAATTGAAAATAAGCATTCCATAGAGCAACAGTCATTCCTGTTTATGAAACATTATAAGGCTATTTGAAGAAATGTCTCACCACCTTCATAAAGCACAAAAGCTAACTGAGAAGGTAACTGTCTTGCTCACCTGTCTGATGGTTTGGTGCCACAGCAGGACTGAGTGATTAGATCAGGTTTTATGCTCATATGTGTAGTAGGACTGGTTGCCTTGGAAATGAAACACATCATCCCTTTGATGAACAAGCACCTGCATTCCCCAAAGGGATAGTGTGAAGGCCATCGCAAATAGTCCATACAGAGTACCTTGTTGACATAGATGAATCAACAAGTTTATCAGTATGTTGGTCATTCTGCATTTTAGTTGTAATCAGAAACAGAGCCACCTGGTGTATAGTCCTATTTCTACTCTGGAACTTAAAATTAAAAATAGCAATATTAACCACTGTTGTTGACAAGGAGCACACCACAGTGTCATGCTCCCAGTCACAAACACTGATATCTGATACGATTCCTCAAGGGGAGAAAAGTACACACCTTTATTCTGCTCCAATCAAACTGTTAGCAGCTGTTCACTATTACATGAGCTACAGCTGCTCAAGAAGGCATTGCCTGACTGTAGAAAACACACTACACTGTTTTAGAAATGCCCAGTGAGCAAGATGCAATACAGGTTGATAATGCTAAAGTATATCCCAGATCAGCATGTATTTCAGTGTTTAGAAAGGGGGGATAATTATTACAACCCAGTTGTCATCCACAAATACTTACAAACATGCACTTTTTAGAGCGATTACTGTATTTAGTCCGATGCCTTTTGAAATCAGCATTCTGTACACAAGTATCTGTTACCAGGCACAAAGCAGATAAAAATAAGAACAAGTGTAAACACATTAACTGCACTGCAGCTTCCAGTATATGAATAAACTGCACAGGAATTTGTCCATGACCCTGCTAATTGGAAATCTTATCCCATATCCTTTATTTTGTAGATCATCATAAAATTGCTGAGTATTTTAATGCATGATCATTGACTTAAATAATTTTATGATCCTTGTTTAAATTTTAATAGTTTTGTATAACATGCAATGATTAAATATCAGGAAGAATTTGACAGAGGGTCAAAATGACAGTCTCCCAGACTACCTAAGCTGAAAATAGTCAGTTGGGTGCTGGAAAACCAGAGTTGTGGGGGGCTTTTGCGAGCATGCCCATATATATATATATATATATATATATATATATATATATATATATATATATATACATACACACACACACACATATATATATATATCTATATATATATATATATATATATATATATATATATACACACATACACTTATCTCTTAGATGTTTCACACTAGCAGGCAAGCTAAGTTGATATCTGAATGTAAACCTTTGGTTTTTAAGTTGGAAAGGTTATTGATGGTTTTCAAGAGCATTGAACTGGACAACTTATATCTGGATGCTTGTTTAACTTTGTTTATAGTACCCAAAGGGCTACGTTTCTGTAGGTTTCCTAACAGAACAGTAGCTAACTCCAAACTACATTTGGATCTTTGTGATCTATACAATTCTGCTGGGTTAGAGGCTCTTAAAATTATTCATGGTGACAACACTTTCAAACTTAATGATTTAAGACCTAAAATTATTGAATTAAATAATAACATTCAACAACATCCTCAATTCCACTTTATTAAACCTCTTTATGATGCTATTTCTGCCAAGCTGTCTAGACATATTGCCACCATTATAGCTAAAAAGAGGAACAAACTGCAAAGAGATCTAGCCCAATACAAGTCTAACAATGCCTACCCTATCTCTGACTGGTTACTCCAAGAGAATAGGAACTTTGAACCTTCAAATAACTTGCACCATCATTCTGACTTGTCCCTCTCCACTCCGAGTGAAAGAAACACTGAACAAAGGACAAGATTTGTTCCCAATCAAAGGACAAGATTTGTTCCCAATGAAAGAACCGTTTCCAACTTGCCCTCCTCTCAGTTCCGTCTTGTTTCTAACAGAGATGGTTCCTTGTCTTCTAATACAAACCCCTCCCGTACTCTCCACAATTCTTCTTTTTCCCATCCCTCCAATTACATACCTGTGAGGCCCACTAGATTTCCCTCTTCCACTACTCCTCCTGGTTTCTCTTCCTATCGGAGCTATCCTACTTCTCGGTCTACTACTCCTTCTACTATCCCTTCCAGTCATGTCAATTCCAGACATTACAGGTCTTTACTCTCTCCCTCTACTAGTAGGATTCAAAGACCTTCCCCTAGGATTCCAGTCCCTTCTTCCAGTGGTTTACCTGATTTCCATGGAGTCAGGGTTGAATCCAGGTTTAATTTCCATGATTTTCCACCTCTTTCTTCCCCCGTCCCTTCATTTCATCCTTCTGAAAGGGTATCTGTCTCTAGAACAAACTTATCCCTTCCCCCTGTCTCCTCCCCCACCCCTTCTACTTCTTTAAATGCTTCTAGCTCTTTTTTAGATTCTCAACTCCCCTTAGTGGGGATTCCTCAAGAAAGAAGAGGAGGAATAAGTTCGACAGTGTCAGAAAACAATATCATACGAAAAAGAGGCCTAGCCAAAATTGGGTATCAGATCCCACCCAGGCACATCATGACCAGAAGCAGCCACAAGTAACCATACCCTCCAGGTCTAGTACCTGTTCCCCTTCACTGGATAACTCCATCTCTACTATTTTTAACTTATCAGATAAACTTTTATCTGAAGACCACATTACAGTGTTACAAAAAGGATATTCCTTTGCTCCAGCACAGAGAGCAAAACTACCTGATTTACTCATGGACTTGAGATTATTTGCTAGGAAATTGAATTTACAAGTGTTACTTGGTAATAATGATTACAGAAGTTCCTGCACTGATTCTCAACCTTCTCTATCCATTTCTCAGTCTAACAGTGTTAATAACTTAGAAGAAGGTTCCACTGATGTTACTTCTGCCATGGACAATACAGATTTCTTAGGCTCTAGAGTTATTAGAAACATTAACAGTACTATTTTACGTAAAAAAAGTTTATTCAATCCACCTTTACACAACACCATTTCTGCCTTCACAAGAGTGTGTGAAAATGATATTAGACAGGTATTTCAGTCAGAATGTACTAATAAGTGGTTTAACCTCACACACAATGAAAAATTAGCTTTGAAAGATTTAACTAATGACAGATGTTTACGGATTATGAAGGCAGATAAAGGAACTGGGATTGTTCTCATGAATCAAAATGATTATCTAACCAAAATTGAATGTACTCTTTTAAATGATGATTTTTATCAAGAAGTCTCTTTAGACTTCATACACACAAGATTTGCACATATTGATGCTGTACTCAATTCTTTAGTTAAGAACCTGAACATAACATATGAGGACTTTTTGTTTATGCATACTCCCCATCCCAGTTTAGGAAAACTGTTTGGAATCCCCAAGATACATAAAGATGTCAACAACCCACCTTTCAGATTGATTGTTTCTAATAACAGGACTAAGACAGAAAGAATTGCCCAATATGTTGATTTTGTTTTGAACCCCATAGCTCAGTCTAATCCTTTTTACATTAAAGATTCATGGGATTTTTTAAACAAACTGCATGTTTCAGGTTTTAATGGTTATGGTAAAATTCTTGTTACTCTTGATGTAGTAGCCTTGTATACCAGCATCCCTCACCAAGAAGGCTTAGCCTATGTTAAACATTTTTTGCATAAATTTATGAAATTTCCAAAACCCAGAATTGATACGTTACACACCCTTATGTTTTTAGTTTTGGATAATAATTTTTTTCATTTCAATAACTCCATCTTCAAACAGGTTAGGGGGGTAGCCATGGGCACTAAAATGGCCCCAGCTTTTGCTAATGTTGTGTTGTCAGAATGGGAATTAGACACTTTAGTACACTTACCAGGTTTCGAACTCACTGAACACTATTGCCGATTCATTGATGACATCTTTTTTGCATGGAAGGGTACAGTCCCACAACTTCGTTTGTTTGTGGAATCTTTGTCTGACAGTATTGGATTTTTACAGTTTGTTTTAGCTGGGCAAGGTTCCTCAGTATCTTTTTAGATACCACTTTATCCATTGATGAATCTTCTGGTGAACTCTCCTCTAACATTTTTAGAAAGAAAACCTACAGGAACAGTTATTTAGATTTTAATAGTCAACATCCATGGTTCATGAAAAAGAATGTGGTGAAAGGTCAATTTGTTAGACTGTCTAGACTAATCAGTAATGACTATTCCTTTGATTTGGAATGTGATTTTCTGTCCACCTTATTTTTACAAAAGAACTATCCTTCTCACATGGTAGACAGTATTAGAACGGAAGTTACTAATAATAGATTCACCAGGTTCCAGCCCATTTTAAAATTTGGATTTTGTCACAATAAAGCCAATACTACTGATGATGACAGCTGGTCTTTCAGCTTCCCGTTACCAATCAGCAGAGACATGCATTGTATCAGAAATATTATTTCCCAGAATTGGAGAATTTTAGTAAGTGATCATTTCATTAAAGATGTCATGGGCCCCACTCCTAAGTTTTCATTTAAGAAAACTTTAACCTTCAAGTCTATGTTTGAAAGAAATGATACAGCCTATTTGCTTTCACAACACACAAAGATTAATAATTCTGTAGGAATGTTTTCATGTGGTAAGTGTGTTGCTTGTGATTTCATTTTTACAGGAGACTATTTCTGTTTCCCTCATTGCAATGTCACAGTCAGTTTTAAGAAAAGCTATAATTGCAATAGTACTATGATTGTATATGCAGCTATATGTTCTTCCT